>NC_069505.1:106059322-106069322 GCF_027579735.1 Bombina bombina | reverse complement strand
ATGACATGTAGAAAGTGTAATATCCAGTATTTGGGGAAAACTAAGAGAAGGTTAAGAGATCGTGTTTTAGAACATATCAGGGACATAGATGACCCTGATGTGTTCACTTCTGTGGCCACACATTTCAAATTTGAACACATGGGAGATTCAACATTAGCTAGTTTCCAAGCCATTGACCATGTGCCTTTTTCAAAAAGAGGAGGAGATTGAGAATATTGTCTGAGTAAAAAGGAGGTGAGATGGATATTTTATCTTAATACCAGGTCCCCCCTAGGTTTAAATGTTGAAGCGGACGTCAACCTTTTTGTGTAATTTTCTAATTTCTGAACTATCTATTAATACGTGGTTATTTAAGTATTGACATATGAGCTTTAAATATTTAAATATGTATATGCTTTATATCTGTTGTGGATCTGACTTTTATATTTGTTGATGGTGTTTGTGGTCCTAAGCAAATTATAAGCGCTGCTTATTTATAAGTTTGTAATTTCCTGGCATGTATTGTGCTTTTGTTTACTTAAGACCATAAGTTTATCCTCTACACCTTTGTTAGGTTGATTTAGATTTAATTGCATATATTTGAAATATAAACTATTTGCTTATATGCCGTTTTCTGAGTATTTACTTATGGGCAAATGTCCACTTTAATATTTAAATATTCAAATGTTTAAGTAAATGCTGTTCTACACCTTTAATATTTACCTAATTGTTATGTTAGTGGTCTTGGGCTAGCTAAAGGCGCTGCCTAGTTATAAGTTCATTATTGCGTGTTTTAGCAATTTCTTTTTTGTTTAGAAGTGAATGTGCAGCATAATTCATGTTTTTGGATGCCTATGATCACTCCATACTATCCTATATTATAAAAGACAAGAGTTTGTCTGAAGCCGTCATGCGCAGTTCAGACAAACTCTTGCAGCTGATCGCACGCGCAGGGGGAATGCAGCGCGAGGACCCGGCAGCAGAGATGATCGCACGCGCAGGGGGAACGCAGCGCGAGGACCCGGCAGCAGAGATGATCGCACGCGCAGGGGGTGAAGGACCCGGCAGCAGAGATGATCGCACGCGCAGGGGGTGAAGGACCTACAGCTGACCAGGGTCAGGCAGGGGTTTCCCGCTCAGGACCGGAGCAGCATAGGAGTCATAGGACAATGTAGGACCAGATAGAGCCCTATATTGTTAGGGTTACGGCTCCGCTGCACACACAGCTTAGCTCCGGCTCCCGGGGAAGTTTAAGAGACCAAGAATTGAGCGGGAGATGACGGAAGCAACAAGTTATGGTGCTGGTGGGGAAACCAGGCCATAAAGCAGCGAATGGACCGGAGCCGCAGTACGGAATACAATAGCGGTGATAAAGCGAGACGTGTACAGTGCACGGGGGAATGTTTATTTGAGTTTCCTCCTTACCTCCGCCATGATTGCCGTATTGACGGGTCACATCGCGGGGCAGCGCCAAATGCCCGGATGAAAAGTGCCAGCCAGTATGGATGGCGGAAATGATAACAGCGGCAGTAACTCCAACCGCCAGAGTGCGCAGCCAATCATCGTAAGGAAGGCGGTTGTTGCCTGTCTAGAGTTAGCGTTTCAAGGGGCGGGTGTTAATCGTCTCCATGGGAACAAGGAACGCTTCATGGTGCACTTAGTTGTACTGTTTAATACCGAATAACTTGCATCAGATTCCCACATCATGTCCAACACGAGCCCGGCCAGGAGGAACATGAAAAAGGCCGTCCCCTCGGTCACTATGTAAGTATCAAATGCGTAAATAACCCATTAGGAAATGTCTTATTTTAATTGGAATTAAAAGTGAAAGAAATAGAGTGATGGGCAACTTCCTAGCACAGGGGGTCTCCAGATCAGTATTTTAGACTCTGTATGGCCCCATACACATTTATAGCTATTTAATATTTCCTAAACATGTATAGTTTTAGCCTTTAAATGAAGTATTTTGACAAATGTTTTCATACGAAAGTCTACTCCTACAATTAAACCCATCAGTAATCAACTGAAGAGCAGTAATGCACTACTAGAAGTTAGCAGATCATTAAGTGAGCCAATGACAAGAGGCATGTGTGTAGCAACTATATTATAAAAGACAAGAGTTTGTCTGAAGCCGTCATGCGCAGTTCAGACAAACTCTTGCAGCTGATCGCACGCGCAGGGGGAACGCAGCGCGAGGACCCGGCAGCAGAGATGATCGCACGCGCAGGGGGAACGCAGCGCGAGGACCCGGCAGCAGAGATGATCGCACGCGCAGGGGGTGAAGGACCCGGCAGCAGAGATGATCGCACGCGCAGGGGGTGAAGGACCCGGCAGCAGAGATGATCGCACGCGCAGGGGGTGAAGGACCCGGCAGCAGAGATGATCGCACGCGCAGGGGGTGAAGGACCCGGCAGCAGAGATGATCGCACGCGCAGGGGGTGAAGGACCCGGCAGCAGAGATGATGAGAGAGAGAGAAAGAGAGAAAGAGAGAAAGAGAGAGAAAGAGAGAAAAAGAGAGAGAGAGAGAGAGAGAGATTGAATAAATATCACATCACACAACACGGCCCGTGTCAACGGGCTTTAGGACTAGTATCATATAAACAGCAATTAACAGCATATTGCATATATATTTGTATATCTGTATATATATTTTTCATGAAGGTGATATGTATGTTATAACAAAAATCCTGTGTCCTGTACTCTACGGTCTATATTGGGGTTATTATGCTGTAAAGTATAAATTGTAATTTAGCTGTTAATACACAGGTATTTTCCATGTAGCTTTCCCCTTTAAATAGACCTTAGGCAGACTTACTTGCTAAGCAGTGATCAAGTGCGGAGGACCCGCATGAAACGCGTCTGCTCGTTGCTGCCGTTATTATGACCATTTGTATGTATTTTTGAATGGTCATATGCTTTTGTCCACTCTATATGTTTTTAGTGCACTGTTTTTTTAAATAAATTTGATTGCATATTTTACCTTACCGTGTTATTGGAGGTCTTTCTTCGGTTAGCCGGAACCTTTCTTTTGTGGTACTTTAATGATAAGTTTCTATCTTATTTAGGGTTTAAAGATGTCCAATATATAACTGGGAGGGGAGTGGGGGTGGTGGCGCAGTACCGGGTGAAGCCACCTCCCTGAAATGAGTTTTTGCAGGTTGGGATGTCGGTAAACATACACAAGCACATGCATGCAAGTTCACACATATATACACATACACAAGCACATGCATGTATACACACACACACACACATATGCGCACATATATACATACACACATGCATGTTGACACACATATACATACATACACAAGTCTCCCTGCATCCACCCACTCTCCATTGTGCCGGGGAAGAGATCACAAGTTACTCGCTGAGGATTCAGGATCAATGAACAGCGGTGTCACACATTAAGGGTAAGCTGATATTTGTAGCGCTCAGGTTTGGTGTCTTTGTACTTTTATATACATACACAAGCACATGCATGCATGTATACACACAAATACACATATGCATACACACAAACACATATATACATAAACAAGCACATAAATGCATGAATACACACATAAACACATGCATTCAAGCACACACATATATGCATACACAAGCACATATACATATATGCACACATAAACACACACGCATGCAAGCGCACACATATATACATACACCAGCACATACATGCATGTATACACACGTAAAAACACACATGTACACGCACAAACACACACATACATTTAAGTAGTGACATGTGGTGAGGTCAAAGGCTGGTGAGGCACTGGCTATGATACGCCGGAGAAACACATATATGAATCCGATAGAGGTAGCTTAAATTTCTGATTAAATTGGCAGGTTGCACAATGACGATTAGCATTAGGTAAGAAACCAATTAAATTCTTGTTATATAGGCAAGTACAGTTCCACTATTTATACTCATTCAACGCAAATTAAAAAATATAGTGCATGGTCTTACCTTCCCAGAGGCAGAACTTTTTTCATTTTCTGTGATGAGATTGAAATTTTTTCTGCAGGTCACTTTGAAATGAAATCAAGTTGTAAAATTAGGCAGTTAAACTAAAGCATTGTTTCTCAACTGCAGTCCTCAAGTACCCCCCAACAGGGCAGGTTTTCATTATAGCTGAACCAGTGCACAGGTGAAATAATCAGCTGATGGGTGAAAGCAGGTTAACTACCATGGTTAATGATCAGCTGATTATTTCACCTGTGCACCGGTTCAGCTATAATGGAAACCTGCCCCATTGGGGGTACTTGAGGACCGTGGTTGAGAAACACATTCTGCTCACTAAACTCTCTGTTCACTGACACATACAAATGCTTCTCAATAACTCACACACATGACTAGCTCACTGAAACGTACAATACATGCCCACAATATATTTACACATGCTGCTCACTACATAAACACAAAACATAATTTATGTAAGAACTTACCTGATAAATTCATTTCTTTCATATTAGCAAGAGTCCATGAGCTAGTGACGTATGGGATATACATTCCTACCAGGAGGGGCAAAGTTTCCCAAACCTCAAAATGCCTATAAATACACCCCTCACCACACCCACAATTCAGTTTAATGAATAGCCAAGAAGTGGGATGATAAGAAAGGAGCGAAAGCATCAAAAATAAGGAATTGGAATAATTGTGCTTTATACAAAAAAATCATAACCACCACAAAAAGGGTGGGTCTCATGGACTCTTGCTAATATGAAAGAAATGAATTTATCAGGTAAGTTCTTACATAAATTATGTTTTCTTTCATGTAATTAGCAAGAGTCCATGAGCTAGTGACGTATGGGATAGCAGATACCCAAGATGTGGAACTTCCACGCAAGAGTCACTAGAGAGGGAGGGATAAAATAAAGACAGCCAATTCCGCTGAAAAAATAATCCACAACCCAAATCAAAAGTTTTAATCTTAATAATGAAAAAAACTGAAATTATAAGCAGAAGAATCAAACTGAAACAGCTGCCTGAAGTACTTTTCTACCAAAAACTGCTTCAGAAGAAGAGAAAACATCAAAATGGTAGAATTTAGTAAAAGTATGCAAAGAAGACCAAGTTGCTGCTTTGCAAATCTGATCAACAGAAGCTTCATTCCTAAAAGCCCAGGAAGTAGAAACTGACCTAGTAGAATGAGCCGTAATCCTTTGAGGCGGGGACTTACCCGACTCCACATAAGCATGATGAATCAAAGACTTTAACCAAGACGCCAAAGAAATGGCAGAAGCTTTCTGACCTTTCCTGGAACCAGAAAAGATAACAAATAGACTAGAAGTCTTTCTAAAATCTTTAGTAGCTTCAACATAATATTTCAAAGCTCTTACTACATCCAAAGAATGTAAAGATCTCTCCTTTGAATTCTTAGGATTAGGACACAATGAAGGGACAACAATCTCTCTACTAATGTTGTTAGAATTCACAACCTTAGGTAAAAATTGAAATGAAGTCCGCAACACCGCCTTATCCTGATGAAAAATCAGAAAAGGAGATTCACAAGAAAGAGCAGATAACTCAGAAACTCTTCTAGCAGAAGAGATGGCCAAAAGGAACAAAACTTTCCAAGAAAGTAATTTAATATCCAGAGAATGCATAGGTTCAAACAGAGGAGCCTGTAAATCCCTCAGAACCAAATTAAGACTCCAAGGAGGAGAGATTGACTTAATGACAGGCTTGATACGAACCAAAGCCTGAACAAAACAATGAATATCAGGAAGATTAGCAATTTTTCTGTGAAAAAGAACAGAAAGAGCAGACATTTGTCCTTTCAAGGAACTTGCAGATAAACCTTTATCCAAACCATCCTGAAGAAACTGTAAAATTCTAGGAATTCTAAAAGAATGCCAGGAGAACTTATGAGAAGAACACCAAGAAATGTAAGTCTTCCAGACTCGATAATAAATCTTTCTAGACACAGATTTACGAGCCTGAAACATAGTATTAATCACTGAGTCAGAGAAACCTCTATGACTAAGAATCAAGCGTTCAATTTCCATACCTTCAAATTTAATGATTTGAGATCCTGATGGAAAAATGGGCCTTGAGATAGAAGGTCTGGTCTTAAAGGGACAGTCAACACCAGAATTTTTGTTGTTTTAAAAGATAGATAATCCCTTTATTACCCATTCCCCAGTTTTGCATAAACAACACAATTATATTAATATACTTTTTACCTCTGTGATTAACTTGTATCTAAGCATTTTCTGACAGCCCCCTGATCACATGACATTTTATTTATTATCTATTGACTTTCATTTTAGCCAATTAGTGCAGTGTCTGCCACAATCCACGGGCGTGCTCACAATGTTATCTATAGGGTTTACCTGAACTAGCTCTCCCCTGCTGTGAAAAGCAAATACAAAAGCATGTGATTAGAGGCGGCCTTCAAGGGCTTAGAAATTATCATATGAGCCTTCCTAGGTCTAGCTTTCAACTAAGAATACCAAAAGACCAAAGCAAAATTGGGGATAAAAGTAAATTTGAAAATTGTTTAAAATTACATGCCCTATTTGAAACATGAAAGTTTTTTTTGGACTTGACTGTCCCTTTAACGGAAGTGTCCAAGGTTGGCAACTGGCCATCCGATTGAGATCCGCATACCAAAACCTGTGAGGCCATGCTGGAGCCACCAGCAGTAAAAACGAACGTTCCATTAGAATTTTGGAAATCACTCTTGGAAGAAGAACTAGAGGCGGAAAGACATAGGCAGGATGATAATTCCAAGGAAGCGACAACGCGTCCACTGCTTCCGCCTGAGGATCCCTGGATCTGGACAGATACCTGGGAAGATTCTTGTTTAGATGAGAGGCCATCAGATCTATTTCTGGAAGTCCCCAGATTTGAACAATCTGAAGAAATACCTCTGGGTGAAGAGATCATTCGCCCGGATGTAACGTCTGGCGACTGAGATAATCCGCTTCCCAATTGTCTACACCTGGGATGTGAACCGCAGAAATTAGACAGGAGCTGGATTCCACCCATACAAGTATCCGAGATACTTCTTTCATAGCTTGAGGACTGTGAGTCCCACCTTGATGATTGACATACGCCACGGTTGTGACATTGTCCGTCTGAAAACAAATAAATGATTCTCTCTTCAGAAGAGGCGAGAACTGAAGAGCTCTGAAAATCGCACAGAGTTCCAAAATGTTGATTGGTAATCTCGCCTCCTGAGATTCCCAAACCCCCTGCGCTGTCAGAGATCCCCATACAGCTCCCCAACCTGAAAGACTCGCATCTGTTGAGATCACAGTCCAGGTTGGGCGAACAAAAGAGGCCCCTTGAATTAAAAGATGGTGATCCAACCACCAAGTCAGAGAAGACCGAACATTGGGATTTAAGGATATTATTTGTGAAATCCTTGTATAATCCCTGCACCACTGGTTCAGCATATAAAGCTGAAGAGGTCTCATGTGAAAACGAGCAAAGGGGATCGCGTCCGATGCAGCAGTCATGAGACCTTGAATTTCCATGCAAAAAGCTACCGAAGGGAATGACTGAGACTGAAGGTTTTGACAAGCTGAAACCAACTTCAGACGTCTCTTTTCTGTTAGAGACAAAGTCATGGACACTGAATCTATTTGAAAGCCCAAAAAGGTTACCTTTGTCTGAGGAATCAAGGAACTCTTTGGTAAATTGATCCTCCAACCATGTCTTTGAAGAAACAACACAAGTTGATTCGTATGAGATTCTGCAGAATGTAAAGACTGAGCAAGTACCAAGATATCGAGAACCTTTGAAAAGATCCTTGGAGCTGTTGCTAGGCCAAACGGAAGGGCAACAAACTGGTAATGCTTGTCTAGAAAAGAGAATCTCAGAAACTGATAGTGATCTGGATGAATTGAAATATGAAGATATGCATCCTGTAAATCTATTGTGGACATATAATGCCCTTGCTGAACAAAAGGCAGAATAGTCCTTATAGTCACCATTTTGAATGTTGGTATTCTTACATAACGATTCAATATTTTTAGATCCAGAACTGGTCTGAAGGAATTCTCCTTCTTTGGTACAATGAATAGATTTGAGTAAAACCCCAGACCCTGTTCCAGAACTGGAACTGGTACAATTACCCCAGCCAACTGTAGATCTGAAACACATTTCAGAAATGCCTGAGTCTTTACTGGGTTTACTGGAATGCGAGAGAGAAAAAATCTTCTCACAGGAGGTCTTATCTTGAAACCTATTCTGTATCCTTGAGAAACAATGTTCTGAATCCAAAGACTGTGAATCGAATTGATCCAAACATCTTTGAAAAATCGTAACCTGCCCCTTACCAGCTGCGCTGGAATGAGGGCCGCACCTTCATGCGGATTTAGGAGCTGGCTTTGACTTTCTAAAAGGCTTGGATTTATTCCAGACTGGAGAAGGTTTCCAAACTGAAACCGTTCCTTTAGGGGAAGGGTCAGGCTTCTGTTCTTTATTCTGACGAAAGGAACGAAAACGATTAGCAGCCCTGTATTTACCTTTAGATTTTTTTGTCCTGAGGCAAAAAGGTTCCCTTCCCCCCAGTAACAGTTGAAATAATAGAATCCAACTGTGAACCAAATAATTTAATACCTTGGAAAAAAAGAGAAAGCAAAGTTGACTTAGAAGTCATATCTGCATTCCAAGATTTAAGCCATAAAGCTTTTCTAGCTAAAATAGCTAAAGACATATATCTGACATCAATTCTAATGATATCAAAAATGGCATCACAAATAAAGTTATTAGCATGTTGAAGAAGTTTAACAATGCTATAAGCATTATGGTCTGATACTTGTTGAGCTAAAGCCTCCAACCAAAAAGTTGAAGCTGCAGCAACATCAGCCAAGGAAATAGCAGGTCTAAGAAGATTACCTGAACATAAATAAGCTCTCCTTAGAAAGGATTCAAGCTTCCTGTCTAAAGGATCCTTAAAGGAAGTACTATCCACCGTAGGAATAGTAGTACGTTTAGCAAGAGTAGAAATAGCCCCATCAACTTTAGGGATTTTATCCCAAAATTCTAATCTATCAGATGGCACAGGGTACAATTTCTTAAACCTTTGAGAAGGAGTAAATGAAGTACCCAGACTATTCCATTCCCTAGAAATTACTTCTGAAATAGCATCAGGAACTGGAAAAACTTCAGGAATAACTATATGAGGTTTGAAAACCGAATTTAAACGCTTAGTAGATTTAGTATCAAGAGGACTAGACTCCTCCATATCTAATGCAATTAACACTTCTTTAAGTAAAGAACGAATAAACTCCATCTTAAATAAATATGAAGATTTATCAGTGTCAATATCTGAGGCAGAATCTTCTGAGCCAGATAGATCCTCATCAGAAACAGATAAGTCAGAATGATGACGGTCACCTAAAAATTCATCTGAAATATGATAAGTTTTAAAAGACCTTTTACGCTTACTGGAAGGAGGAATAACAGACAGAGCCTTCCTAATAGATTTAGAAACAAATTCTTTTACATTAACAGGGACATCCTGAACATTAGATGTTGAAGGAACAACAACAGGTAATGGATTATTACTAATGGAAATACAATCTGCATTAGAAAGTTTATCATGACAGTTATCACAAACAACAGCTGGAGGAACAGTTACCAAAAGTTTACAACAGATGCACTTAACTTTAGTAGAACCAGCATCAGGCAGCGTCTTTCCAGAAGTAGATTCTGATCCAGGGTCATGTTGAGACATCTTGCAATATGTAATAGAAAAAACAACATATAAAGCAAAATTATCAAATTCCTTAAATGACAGTTTCAGGAATGGGAAAAAATGCCAAATGAACAAGCCTCTAGCAACCAGAAGCAATGAAAAATGAGACTGAAATAATGTGAAAAAAGGTGGAGACAAGAATGATGCCCACATTTTTTGGCGCCAAACACGATGCCCACATTATTGGTGCCAAGTACAACGCCCATATTTTTTGGCGCCAAGAATGACGCCACATCCTGTGACGCCGAAAAAAATGACGCCCACAATTTTGGCGCAAAAAAAGTCTGAACGTCAAATATGA